>NC_056729.1:1614806587-1614853697 GCF_019279795.1 Protopterus annectens | reverse complement strand
TCAAGACATAAGACATGCAACACATAGTTCTCAAAGTCAGTGTGCTAAACAGTCACAGCCCTTAAGGCCAAACACAATGCCAGACACACTTGTTATAGGAGACTCCATAGTCAGACACACTGACGCCCCACTCACCAGACTGAACAAGGAAAAGATCACAGTTAGCTGCCTGTCAGGCGCTAGAATCCGCCACATAACACAAGCACTCAGGTCACTCCACAGCAAGTACAAGTATGACTCAGTCATTGTCCATGCCGGTGTGAACGACCTGAGACGTACCTCCCTGGACTACATGAAAAGAGACATAGAGGAGCTCTCAGATTATGTAGCCCAGGCCGGTATGACCCTGATCCTGAGCAGTATCCTACCCTCACCAAGAATGATGCCACAATACAGAGACAAAATGATCAGCTTTAATAATTGGCTTAATTACTGGTGTCATTCTAAGGGGATCCAATGTCTGTCTGCCTGGGATGACATGCTTGACAAGCCACACTGCTTCGCAAGGGACGGCTTGCACCTGTCACCCCTGGGCTTCCGGATATTGGCAAAGGCTCTTGCCACCCCCATAGTGCCTTTTTTAGGCAAGGCTCAAATGATAAACCTACCGCCCTAGAAAACAAAAATGGAGAAAAACTAAGGGTAATACTGCTCAATGCCAGAAGTCTAAACCTCAAGATGCATGCCCTCGAAGCCCTCCTCAGTATAGAGAACATCGATGTTTGTGCTGTGACTGAAACCTGGTTCAAGGCTCCTGAGAGCACCCCAGCACTATCAGGTTATACCTCATATCATGCATTCCGGCCCCAAAATCCGGACCGAACTACAAAGGAGGAGTATCCATATTCATAAAGGATAGCCGCACCACCAGGTTAGTGGCAACGCACGAATCTATGGAGACCATCCAGGTGCAATTAACCATAGGTAAAACTGCCCTACAGTTTGTAACATGCTACAGACCACCTTCTCAAACTCAGGAAACCCACACAGCCTTCCTGAAGACACTGGAGAGTATAAATGTCTCTCCAAACACCATCATATTGGGTGACTTCAACTACCCAAACATAGACTGGGAACATTACTCAAGCCCCAACACCCTAGCCCAAAGGTTCCTTGAGTTCATAAACTCAAATGCTATGGAACAACTAGTCACCATTCCCACAAGAGGAGAAAATATACTAGACCTGATCATCACAAACATGGGGACAAAATGCTCCACACGAAGTATATCCCTCATTGGTGAGATCAGACCATAAATTAATCTCACTAGAGATCCACATCCCGCCCCACCCCAGCAAAAAAGACCACAGTGAAGAACTTCTCAAAAGCAAACTTCACACTTCTTAAGAATGGAGTGGTATCCTTCAAGGCCCCCGAGCCAGTGGAAACCACAACCCACGCTGCTGAAACCCTTACAAATGCCTTCTACGAAAGCACCTCCAGGAATGTATGGATCAAGCAATCCCTAATAAAATCAAAACCCTTTCCACCAAAGGCAGGCCGGTCTGGTGGACTCCAGCCATAAACAAACTCTACAACAAGAGGAGAAAGCTACTACATGACAGAGCAAAATCCCTAAATGGGAAGGCATCTCTGATCAATACTAGCAAAAAACTACGATCACTCATAAAATCATCCAAGGCCAACTTTGAGAGACAAATCGCTAATGACACAAAAGACAATCATAAAGCCTTCTTTAGCTATGTTAGAAACCTGGGTGGAAACTCCCAGATATGCTCAGAATTAGTCCAAAATGATAAAAAATCACTGAACCCACAGACATTGCCAACATACTGGCAGACAGGTTCAGTGCAAATTTCTCCCTCCCTCCCCAAAAGGAGAAATATCTATCCCACCAGAGTCTAGCCTCCCAAACATCTCAGATGCCCAGGTGAGAGCTGCTCTCTCTAAAGCAAAAAACACAGCATCAATGGGACCGGACGGTGTCCCCAGCTGTGTGCTACACGAACTCAATGAGGAACTAAACCCACACATAAGGCTGCTGTTTAATCTTAGCCTTACTACAGGATACATTACCCAAAGAATGGCGTACGGCAACTGTGGTCCCACTCCACAAAGGCGGTGCTTCTACGGACCCTGGAAATTACCGCCCCGTAAGCTTGACAAGCCTTGTCTGCAAAGCTATGGAGAGGATCATAATGGAACTCATAAATAAAGACATTGGGGACCTACAGACACTGGATCCTACCCAATTTGGCTTTGTCAAGGGCAGATCCTGCCTCTTGAACTTGGTCAACTTTTTCGAAACAGTCACTAAGGCCATTGATGAGGGTAAGGCAGTTCACACAGCCTACCTTGACCTAGCAAAAGCATTCGACACAATACCCCACTCGGGCATCATAGAAAAGCTCACCAGCTTAGATGTAAACCCATATGTCACAAGATGGGTTGCAAACTGGCTCAAGGACAGAACACACAGGGTTAGAGTTGCTGGTGCCATGTCAGACTCTAAGCCGGTCACGAGCGGTGTCCCACAGGGCTCAGTCCTGGGCCTCCTCTTGTTCGGCATTTATTTTTCTGAAGTGCAGGCAAACATAATTGTAGCTGACAAAATTTGCAGATGACTGCAAACTGGGCACCATAACTGACACTCCATCAGACAGAGACATCCTCCAGAAAGGTCTCATAGAAATGGATAACTGGTGCCAGAGCCATGGCCTTAAGCTAAATGCCAAAAAATGTATAGTCATACCCTTTGGGAAAAACAAGGTAACCCCTAATTACCACATAGGTGGTAATCCATTAAACACGGAAGAAGTTATCAGGGACCTGGGGACCCAAGTTGACAGTAACCTCTCTTTTGACACTCACATTGCCAAAGTGGTTAGGAAGACCTTCTACATTGCCCACCTGATCATGAAGGGATTCACATCCAGATTAGGAGAGGTCATTGTACCCCTGTACTCTTCACTTATCAGACCAATGATTGAGTACAACGCCCCATTCGGAATGTACCTTACCCGACACCTGCAGCAGTTGGAAAGACCCCAAAAGTTCCTCACCAAAAGGATAAAGGGGCTCAAACATATGTCATGCGATGCCCGACTGAAGAAACTCCAGCTCTATTCAGTCGCATACCGTCTGCTCAGAGGTGATCTGTGCCTGACATACAAGGCCATGTCCAACTCGGAATTAATGGACATGCTCCACCTCAAAAAATTCAAATCCACCAGTGCCACGAGAGCAAGAGACTTAAACCTCAACACGGATATAAATAGGATGTGCTGGAGGGACAGATTCATCACCCAGAGACTCCCTACACTATGGAACAGAATCCCAGTCGATGTGAGGCAGAGCCCCTCACTGACTCTGTTCAAGAGAAATCTTGACGAGTGGATGGGAGATCGTAGGTTTACCCCGGGAATCATCTCTGTATCACTGCTGGACAGAGGCACAGCAAACTAATGGGTATAGTATTCTCATCCTAAGGGGTGGTGAAAGCCACACACACTCTGGCTAGGCTTATAAATGCCCTAGGGCAGATAGCATAGTATGAACCTATGAACCTATGAACGCTGATTGGCCAGCGTGCACATTGTAAATTGAGTTATACTAATGGAAAAAGGTCCGGTCGCCCAGACTTTTTTCCATTAGTATAACTCTACTTTTAAAACACTGTCTCGCTATGTTAAATGGGTTTAACATAGCGAGACAGCTTTAAAATAAGCAACAGAGATCTCCGTTGCTTATTTTAAAGCTGTCTCGCTATGCTAAACCCATTTAACATAGCGAGACAGTTTTAAAAAAGCAACGGAGAAAGCAAGATCTCTGTTGCTTTTTACTATTCGCTATGTTAAATGGGTTTAACATAGCGAGACAGTTTTAAAATAAGCAACGGACATCTCCGTTGCTTATTTTAAAGCTGTCTCGTTATGTTAAATGGGTTTAACATAGCGAAACAGTAAAAAAAAAAAGCAATGGAGTTTTGCCCACAGCTCTGATGTACTGCGCAGGCGCGCAGTACATCAGAACTGCCGCGGATGCCAGACATCTGCGGAAGGGCAGTAAACAGGCATTATACTATGCCATTATTTAAGAAAAGTAATAGTTTCTTTTCTTAAATAATGTCATGGTATAATAGCAATAACCCACTTCTGAGTGTGGGTAATGCTGTATTTACCCACATCCAGGCGTGGGTTATTGCTATAATAATACAATGATAAATAAATCATACATTTTACAAAATTATAGAATTCTTAGGTTATATCTCATATACTCAGATAATACCCATTGGAATTATTCCTTAAAATTAATAATGTAGAAGTCAGTGGAAAAAAAAGACAAGAAAATAGCATTAAAGTCTACAGATAAAACTGCATGTCCTTTATATAGGAAAAGTTTTAATTAGAAATTCTTGCACAGAGTTGTTACTCCTTACAAAATTACAATTATGTACAAATCAAACAAAATTAAATGTTGGAGATGTGATTCTGAAATAATAGCAGATTGGATGCATATGGCATATGAATGTGAGGTCATGTCCCCTTTTCAGAAAGACATTAATAACTTTATTCAAGTTCTGTGGTTTCATTTAATGCTCTGATTCTTGAGATAATTCTAAAAACTCAAGTGCCTCTTCTATGGTCTATTCTAGCAATAGCTATACAATAATAAGTAAGAACTAGAAAAATAAAGTTATCCCCTCTAGTGTTGAATTTATTAGTGTGCCAAAATTGTTTGCAGTAGTGAACTGCATATCATAAAAATGAAAACTTCTAATATTACATATTCATATAAGTCTTGGCTTAAACTTAAGGATTTGCTTGAAAAATATTAATTGTTAATTTGTATAACATTGATATATTACTCAGCTGTGGACTTATGGAAATAGTTATTTGTTTGTTTTATAATAAATTTATTCATTGTTATGAAAAAATAAAAAAGTTTTACAAAAAAGAAAAATAGATGTTGGTGACTTTCAGTTAATGCAGAGACAGGTAAAGTGATTGTAGTGTTGTTTCAATGTATATTTGTGTATGTGGCTATGCATGCAGCTGTTGAAGTTACCTACCACTGGAAGTGCTGATCTGCACATCATGGCAGGTAATGCAATTCATAGACATGCAAATTAGCCCATAATAAGGTCTTTTTATTGCAGCTAATTTGTCTCTGAATGTCAAAATACTGCAATTGGGAGCAGGGTCTATTTACTGCCAGCTATATGGCTCACACTGAAACTGTTAATCAAACTCAGCAAAAGCCTAAACAATCATTAGCAGAGTTTAAATACATTATTTAGTGACAATAATCCACAACAACTTGCTAGAAAGACATATATTTTACAAAGAACAGACCAAAATAAGTTTAAATTTATTTGTTCAAGAATTCTGGATAAAGCCAAAAATAATTGGGAGGGAAGGCCCAAAAGGGAAACATTTTAAATACTATTTTTTATTTATTTGTTAACTGATAAACCTGCTAAAGAAGGTGTGCCATGAGTACTGCATGAGTGACCTGCTCATAGTCACACCACATGCAAGTGGGAGGATTTGAACCCTGTACCTTTGACTATAGGAAGCAATTCCTTAGCAGCTCAGAGCCTTAAGTAACAGACAACTCTAATTCTCCTAAAAGTTAACAAGAACTACAACAGGTGTTGCATGGACATGCATTGTATGAGAAATGTAAACTATCAAACTCAAATGACTGAGTTACCAAAAACAGAAGTTAAAGGAGGTTTGGTGTGGAGGATTAAAGCTAGAAGCTCTTAATGAGCTGTGCCAAGGGTACAAAGTTTGATTTTTCCTCCTTCCATATCTGTGACTATAGGTAAGTCATTAAACCAGAAACCCCCTATCTAACTGGAGCATTTGCAACACACTCACAAATTAAAATAACCACCTCTTTCCTAAAGGCATTTTACATTCATAGGTATATTTTCCCAACAACTGCTTAAAATGTAGCAATGGTCACCTCCATTTTACTTAATCTCCTGACAAGAAAATATTTAAAATGTGAATTAGAGTCAACTGTGCTTGCATGAGCATTATTTATTTATTTATTTATTTTACATTTGTTGATCAGGATAGTCCGACTGGATGCATGTCCATTTTCAGAGGAGGCCCGGGGAGAAAAGCTCCAAGGGTAAGCAGATACAGCATTGCATAATACCAGCATTACATAATGCAAACAGACTATTTACAGAGATTACATAAATAAGCAAGTTAAACAAGTTCCACAGATTAGAGCTAATCCCGAGCATAAATCAGGATTAAATTAAATTACACAGTAAACTAGTTAACAGATTTTTACACATTGTATTGAGAGTAATCCAGGCTTGATACGGTGACCTAGCCACTTAATTGAAAAATGTTGTTTGAGTCTAGTTTTAAATTGACCTAAGGTGGAAAGTAAGGTAATATCAGCTGGAAGACAGTTCCAGGATCTACTTACAGAGTTTGCAAAGAGAGAGTCACCGGCTGTGTTATTAATTTTGCTAGTCTGAATTAATAGTTTGTTAGAGGATCGAAGCGGTCTAGGATTGTTATAGGGGGTGATAATATTTTAAGTGCAGGAGTATTGTTTGGATTAAAGAGGATTTTATAGGCCATAATCAGTTGGTTATACTGGATTAGGCTGGGTAGTTCAAGCCACCCAAACTGATTTAGATTGATGCAATGATATGTCCTAAATGACAACCCAGTGGCAAACCTGGCAATGTGGTTGTAGCAAATTGAGTTTGTTAAGGACAGTCTTGTTTAAATTGGAGAGTAGAGAGGATGCCTACAGAAGGGTTGAAAGAAGGTGAGAGTGAGCTATGGCAATTTTAGCTGGAGGGGTTAGGAAGGCTTTTATTCTGTAAAGTGACCCTAGTTTTCTATTGATGGTTTTGATAGTTTGGTTAACATATAGGTCAAATTTTAGATTATTATCTGTGATGACACCCAATAGTTTTGTAGAGGGGTCAGGAGAGATTATTGTGCCATCATTTGAATTTATGGTAAAGGTGAAAGCAGTAGACCTATGTGTTGGTGAAAATAACAGCATTTTAGTTTTTTTGGGATTTAGGATCAGACGACATTCAGAAAGCCAGTTTTCTATTGTATTAAAGGTGGTCTGGGTAGCTGACCATAACTCTATTGGAGATGTGGCCGAGCAAATCAAAGTAGAGTCATCAGCATATTGGATACAGCTGACTTTTAGGATGACAGTATAAAGGTCGTTAATGAAGATGGAGAACAGCAAGGGCACTAGTATAGAGCCTTGTGGTACTCCAAGAGTGTTAGGTAGAAGGTTAGAGAGTTTGTTCTGCCAGAGGACAGCCTACTGTTGACCATTCAGGTAGGACTGAAACCATTGAAGGGCTCTAGTATGTAGACAGAATGTTTGCAGGGTGTGGATTAAAAGTTGGTGATCAACCATATTGAATGCCTTGGAAAGATCCAAGAAGAGGGCTGAGGATATATAATTATTGTTGCGTTTATGGTTTATGGTGTTGGTAAAGGCTAGGATGGCTGAAGTAGTGCTGTGATGAGGACGGAAACCATGCTGAGTGTCTGCCATAAGGTGATTCTGGATTAGGTGGTGCATGAGTTGTCTATGAATACATTTTTCCATAATCTTTGCAAGTGGAGAGAGTATAGCTATTGGCCTATAATTGGAGAATTTAGTAGAGCTGCCTCCTTTGTGAAGTGGGATTACATAGGATATTTTCCAGATGGTGGGAATTTTAGCTTCTACTATGGTTATATTGATTAGTATTGAGACGGGGTAAGCAATAACATCAGCTGATTTTTGTAGGTACTCGGCAGAGAGTTGATCAGCAGAAAGTGTAGTGGGTTTTAATTTTTTGATCAAGATATGGATAAGTGAAGTGGTGACTGGTTGGAAGCTGAATGCGAGTAGGTTTCTAAGGGTGCTACTTTCAGGACCAGAGGAGCTAGTAGGTAGTTGGCTAGCTAGGGCTTGAATTGTCTCAGTAAAGAATCGGTTAAAACTGTCAGAAACATCTTCAAGGGTTTTATCAATAGTAGCAGCAGGGATTGGGGTTGAAGTTTGTCCAGGATGTAGTAGATTATTTAAACTTGCCCAAAACTTCTGAGGGTTATTTTGATTTACTGTCTGTAAATTACAGTAGTATTGTTTTTTGTCTTGTAAAATGGATTTTTTGTTTTGTTCCTGGATTGCCTGTATTTAATGTGATGTTGGGGGTCTTTAAAAAAAACGCCATAAAGCCCATGCTTTGTTGCTAAGGGTAATTTTGAGTTTAGACTCTTTAGGAAGCCATGGCACAGTTTTTGCCTTTGTTCTCTTTGAACAAACAGGTGCATGAAAATCAAGGATCTCAAGGAATTTGTTGTTAAAGTATGCTACTGCTTCCTCTAAGGTGAGGTGTTTTAAAATAGACCAATTACATGATTTTAGTTCTTCTTGGAATTTGACAGCTCAAAGTTTATATTGTTTCTAACCTTTCTGAGTAAGGGTTGTTGGGAATTAATGGCTTTGTGCTTAATTATATAGGTGAAAAGGTGATTGCTTAGGCCATCAGGGAGGGTACCAGAGGTGTACAGTTGGGGGTGACTATTTATGAGTACCCAGTCAAGTATGCTTTCTTTTTGGTTGGGTTTACCTATCTTGGTAGGGGTGGATTTGATTTGTGTAAATGCATGCAGGTTAATATGGGTGGTTGGAGATTCTGAGGAACAGGTGCCCCAGTCTATGTTAAAGTCTCCAAGTAGTGCAGGATATCTTCAAGTGTAGATATATTGTTACCTGGGGGTATGTGCATACAGATGATATTAATGCATTTATTTTTATTAAGTTGCAATTTGGTGGCAAGAATCTCCGAGTTATTAATCTGAGGTGGCTGTATTACATCTATGGTGACATTCAACTCAGATTTATAGAGTACAGCTACCCCACCCCCCTTCCTCAAAGCATGATCCAGCCTGTGTATGTTGTACCCAGGTGGTAACACTTCATTGTCTGTAGTGTTAGGTTTTAACCAGGTTTCAGATAAACAGAGAATCTCAGGGGAGTGGACATCCAGAAGTGCATGCAATTCATGTACCTTATTATTAATGCGTCTAATATTGAGATGACAGGCTAGGAGAGAGTTAGTTGGCCTATTAATTGTAGGTTTGTAGCTTAGATTGCAAGTAGAGGGGGTATGTGTATCTGAAGTGGGTGGGCCAGGGTTGGGGTGAATATCACCACGAAGTATTAGGTTAAGTCTATACTTGGTGATGACCTTCAGGAATTTGTTTATTAGTTTGTGGTAGTGTTTGGATCTAGAGCTAATGTGCCTGGGGTTGAGATGTTGATAGACTGAACAAGATGTTGAATAGGACCTGGTACTGTAAGTATGGTTGAAGGTGGGAGGATTTACAGCTGAGGTGATAGTATGGCCTTTTGGGACCTGAAATCCCGTGAGAAACTGGTTTTCATACAAGGTAAGGAGGTATGGTGTGAACAAGAGGGGTAGTAAAGAGGAATATATCATTATCTGTGATTCAGCTAGTGAGTTAAGGAATTGTTTTACCTGGTGATGCAACACCAGAAGATAGAGTGGTGTGGTAAAGGTACTGGAAGGGGGATGGGAGAATGCCAGATGAAAGCTAATAGATGCCATTAAAATGTAGGAGGAGAATGGGGGTGGGAGGAATTATCCCAGATGAAAGCAGATAGGATCTAGAAAGTGGGGGAATGGCTATAGTACTATAAATTTAGAAGTACTGGGGGCGGGAGGCAATTGGAGGCAGGGAGGGGAGCAAAGAGAGCCCAAGCGCAGCGAGGGCAAACATAGCGGGGCTATTGCAGTTTCCATGGTTTCCTAAGGTGTCCTAAAGCTATAAGGTAAGTATTATAGTTCTTAATGTAAGAGTCAGTTTACTTAAGTTACAGGGGAAGGAGGCAAACACTCAAGTAGAAAAAAGAGCCTTATGGCTGACCAAAATGGTGACCTGCTTCCAATGTCAAGCATTTTTTAGTATTCTTAGGGACTGGGGCATTCAAGGAGGCACATACTTTCACAGTGGGGGGCATGTGCCCCCATATACCCCCTTTAGTTCTACCCATACTCAGCCCAAAAAGGAGAACTAAAGACGTAAGTGATGAATCCTGGACAACTACCTCTTTTCTGTGGTCTGACACTAATTACTTCACTGAGCCACATATGCAGTCTGGCACATCTCCTAGAGGATCTGCTATGGCTTGAGAACATCACAATCCCATTTAGACTGTACATCAGACAGAACTTGCTGGAAGGGAGAGCCATAATTTAGCTTGTCTAAGGATAAAGGAGGTGTGTAACAAATACTGGTGACAGAAGATGCCAGTAGGTATCTTATGGAAGTCCAGCCTATGGATTCTTCTCCCAAAACCATGTCTTATGACTCCAAAAAAGTCACCACAGAAGATAAATCACATGTCCCCTACTACAACCCACCTTGTTCCAAAGGCTTCACAAAACTGCTGGTTTAATTCTATGTGGCACCTAATTCAAAGTCTTTGAAAAGAAATCGAGAAGAATATCTTTTGGTAATGAAGGCTTGGACTATACCTCTCAAATATCTTTCCCAACTACTTGCTTGTAAGTCTGAATCTGAGGATACTATCTCTTCATATTCTCCTAATGATGAAATCTCTTTTGAAAACCCCATCTCCAAAAATAAAATATTTTTTAAGTGGAAAGGAGGTGTAAGAGTCACTAAATACATATTGCAAACTCATTAGCATGGAGTTTCCAAAACCTGTCGCCATCCCTCCAGTCTTGAGGGCCTTAGTGTACACCTTCACTGCAACATCATCGTCAATGGATTCTCCACTCCTGCTCCTAAGAAACCAAACAGATTATGTTGAGTGCTAAATTCACACAAGGTTCTTTACAACAATCTCTTATCAGACTACTGTTATTGCCTCAGATGGGGACAGAAGCTCTAAATCCTTTTATTCAGCAAGTCCTATCCCAGATGATAAGGATAGTCAAGCCTTTGACAGGATTGGCAAGAAAGTCTTTATTTTATCCACTTTGGTTTTTAGAGCAAAACATTGCCAAACATGTTTCAAATACCTTTTATCTATTTCTTCTAATATGCAGTTCAGAGGTTAAAATTAACTGCTGGAAATGGTAAATCACGTTTTCCAAGTAATTAAGCACTGTATTAAGTGTACTTATTATGCTGACTCTGTTTCCGGAGTTGCTGCTACTTGAACTCTTATGTGCAAGAATGCCTGGATGAGTCTACAAAACTTCCCAGAAGATGTGAAGGCTCAGCTTTTAAATGCCATGTTGATAAAGATTAACTATTTGGAAATTCCTTAGTTGGGTTCACAAAACAGCTGAAAGAGAGAGGCAACACGTTGCAGGCAGTCAAGCCACTGTTTTTGTCACCTTTTAACATATACCAAAGAAATTATCTTTCCACCTCAGTGGCTTTCTTTCAAAAGCCATTTAAATCTACCCAACAAAAAAACTTCCAAGCAGCAAATAAGCAAAAAATGGTAAGGGACAAAAAAATGAGATGGAGCTCAAGAGACTCCTTTAAAGAAAAATAAAATAATTAATGACTATCTTTGCCTTTTAACCCCACCTCACTTTTTTTCTCCAAATTGCAGGGAATTTTGCACATTGAATTCCTCTTTAAAATCAATAACCTCAGCTTATTGGGTTCATATCTTTCAACATGGTTACAAACTTCAGTGGGTATAATCTCTCATAGAAGCTGGAATTTCTCTCCCTTTGAGGAACCAAACTTATCTTTTCTCTCAAATTAGCTCACATCTATTATCTCTGGTGGTAATAAGCACAGTTTAGGGTTAGTATAATGGTTAAGGTGTTATTTCACAGGAAGACGGTACAGGGTTTAATTCTCATTTTAGGGGGTGGTATAATGGTCAAGGTGTTTACCTCACAAATACAAGTTACAGGGTTTGATTCTCACCTTTGAAAGGAAATGGACTAGGCTTTAAATGGCCTGCATGGGCAGCTAGCCTAGTACTTATGTATGAGCCTATAAGCCATTTCCCACATCTAACAAGGGAAAATGCTTCTACATAAAACTGTTTCTGGTATTCAGAAAAGAAGGCACTTGGTAACCCATTTTAGACCTTTGAAAACTGAACTCCTGCCTTCTGGTTCCAAAATGCAAAATGTTAACTTTACAAACCCTTTTCTCTTTTGTCATCCAGAGCCTTTCTGGTCACTCTAGATCTCAAAGATGCCTTCTTATACATTCCAATTAACCAAGAACACGTTTTCTAACTTTTTTTGCTTGGGTGTGCACTCCCAATATACATCTTTACCTTTGCGTCTCTCAACTACTTCAAGAATCACCACCAAGTACCTTGCCATTGCCTTTTGCAGACTTTGTGACATTTACATATATACTTACATGGACAACTGGCTCATCTAAGCATCTTCCACCACAAAAGTCTTCCATTTCTTCATTTTAGTATGTTTCAATTCAGCAATCTGGGCTTCAAGCTGAATCTGAAAAAGTCATCACTGACTCCTCTCACACAATAGTCTTCCTACGTTATCTTTACACATGTCTGATGACATTACTACCCCAGAGAAAGGACTTTCTTATCAGCACCAATTTCTAAATCTGCCCCATCAAAGATCATGCCAAGCCCTTGAACATTCCTAATGCAGAAATCATACCCAAGTTAAATGCATTAAAATTCAACTCATATGTGCTAAGACTGATAGTAAATGGGCTGTAAAATACAACTCACACAGCATGAGTTACAAGACCCTCATCAGTGTGTTCCTCATGGCTCAGTGCTGAGACCTCTCCTTTTTGACCTTTACTTCTCTGATCACCATGCAGAGACCCAAGATGGCTGTAACCTGGGATTGTTAAGTCACATTCTGACACCTAAACCCTCCAGCATGATTTTTTCCTAGTAAACTCTTGGTATACTAAAAATGCACTTTAAATGCTAAAAAGTGTAGTATTGTCACTTTTGTTAGGCAGTCATTGCGCTATCATTCTATACAGACAACTCACCACTATAAAATGAAAATGAAGTCAGGGACCTAGGAATTTAGGTTGATAATTATCTTTATTTTTGACCATCATGTGACAATGGTATTTAGGAAATCCTTTCATTTAGCTAATTGCAAAATGAATATCTTGAATGACTAAAGAGATAATCACTCCTTTATACTCAGTATTGATTAGACCAGTTATTAAGCTGAGTACCTCTTTAAGGGGTCTCCCTTTAACAATCCAAACTGACTAGGTTAAAGTGTTTGGAGATTACCTATATATTTGTTGATAAGGTCCATGATGATTCACTCCATGGGCTTACAGATAAGGCTAGTCAAGTTAATAGGTCTGTAGTTCCTGTGATCAGTGGAAGCCCCACCTTTGTGCAAGGGAATAACAGTGACCATTTTCCATTCAGCTGGGACAAAGCCAGTGCTTAAACTACGATTGAAAAGAGTAGCCATAGGTGTTGCTAATTCTTGTTGGAGCCCATGTAGGATGCAGCCTGGGATGTTATCAGGTACCATAGATGCTGTGTTTTTGGCCTTAGAGAGGATGTTGATGACCTGTTCTTTAGAGATACAAGGTAGGGGACAGGTGGTAGGGATGTCATGGAGTACATGTGGTGGAGACAGGGAAGTGAAGTTTTCACAGAACATGTTGGTCAACAGATTAGCTATGTCCACAGGCTCAGTATATGTGGTAGCATTAACAACCAGTTCAGCACAAAGCTGGGCTTTTCCTTTTAGGTTACAGATGGAACTAAAGAATGCCTTATGGTTGTCCTTAGCTGAGGAAGCTAATTTGGATTTGTAGTTTGCTTTGCAGGACTTCACAAGAAGTCTTATTTGTTTGTTTTAGCTGAGAAAGGAGTGTTTCCAGTCTAGTAGTCTCTCTCTTATTCTTAAACAGCAATTTCTTCCTCTTGTTGTAAAGCCTGTGGCAGTTCTCCAGCCAGAGTTGCTCTTCCTTGGACAGCTTGTTTTGATCCTATCAGGCACAGATAAGTCAATATAGTTATACAGGTGTTTGTGTAAAGAACTGGTGTAGAACTCTAACTAGTTGCCAATTCCATCTTAGGGGGTGCAATGAAGCTATTTATACCATCCTATAAGAGGTTATAATCTGCTTTGGAGAAGTTTTTTAGTTTATTGCTGCTAGGAGGGGTCAGGTGTGATAGTTACTTTGAATGAGACTGATTTGTGGTCAGATCTCACCAGGGAATACCTCACAGTGGGGGTGCTACAGTGGTCCCCCATATTGGTAAGCAACAGATCCAGGATGGTGGCACCCCTTGTGGTGGTGTCAACCAACTGGTCCAGGGCATTGGAGTTAACAAAGTCAAGGAAATTTTGGGCAAGTGAGTTACAGAACATGTAATTTATCCAGTCAATGGATGGGTAGTTAAAGTTGCCCAAAACCATGGTGTTCAGATGTGTCTTGATAGATTTGAGTAACTGCAAATAGGCATAGGGGGTATCCTGATTCAAGGAGGGTATCCTGTAGCTGGGAATGACTTGAATAGGTGTCCTACCAACAGTTAATTGCACCTGAACTATCTCCAGGGAATCCTACTGTTTAACCAATCTGGAGGTGTATTTACCTTTAATGAATATTGATACGCCACCTCCTTTAGTTTTCATGCCTTCAGTATGTGGTGTGAATGTGTTGAAGGAGGTGTAACCCAGTATACCTGGGGTGCTGTCCACAGCCTTGAACCATGCCTCCATGACTGCACAAATCCTTCCAAAGTGGGGACTGCTTCCAGTTAGTGCATTTTCATGTTAAAACGCTTAGCGTTTAGGAGTATAACCTTGAGGTTGTTTTTAGATGGAGTTTTTATGTTGTGAATTTTATCCTTGAGACACTGTGTAAAAAAGACACTATGGAGGTGGCAAGATCCTTCACCAGTAACCGAAATCCCAGGGGTGACAGATGAAGACCATCTCTGGTGAAGAATCAAGGTCTGTCAATCATGTCATCCCAGGCTGACAGATACTGTATCCCCTTAGAATGACACCAGAAACTAAGCCAGTTATTGAAGTAAATAATTTTCTGTTTGTATTGAGGCATCATCCTAGGTGAAGGTAAAATGCTGCTTAAAGCTAGGGTAATACCTTCCTGAGACACATAATCTAAGAGCTCAGTCATGTCTCTCTTCATATAGTCCAGAGAGGTATTTCTCAAGTCATTCACACCAGCATGGACTATGATGGAGCCATAACAATACCTGTTGTTAAGAGACCTGAGTGCATGTGTATTATGGCAGATCCTAGCACCTGACAGACAGCTAACTGTGACCTTTTCCTTATCCAGGCTGGTGAGAGGGACATCTATGTGTCTCACTATGGAATCACCTATGACTAATATGCTTGGTCTTATGTTTTGCCTTAAGGGCTTGACAGGTGAGACACTGGTGGATGAGCTATTATGTGTAGTGTGTTCTGTAGAGGAAGTGTTATGTGTAGCGTACTTGTGTTTGTGTTTGGGAAGTCTCTGGTATTTAGGTATGTTTCTGGTGAGGACCTCCACACATATATAGATATGTGTGATATGTGTCTGGGTGTAGTAGGAAGTGAGGTGCGCATCTACTCCTAGCATCCCTTACACATCTTTATTTGAATATTTATTATATATCACAAATGTTTGCTTATGACTAAAAATGAGAAATAAATCTCTTTAAAATATAGACCTCTAAATGTACAAAGATAGTTAATGAAAGTATAAAGATGTTCTTAAGTTTAAAAAATTACTCTGTCTGTGGCTCAACATGTAACACATTCCCTTTGGAGCAAGAAGGTCAGAAGGCTGTATCTTCCATTCCCAATGCAGGTGCTTAGATTCATTTTCCAATACTGACACTGCAGTGCAACATAAGTGGGGTGCCACACTCTGTAGTGTGCCATCCTTTAGATGAGAAATTAAATTGCCTGACTTGGTGGAAGCTCTCAGATGGATGTAAAAATAATCCCACTGCACTTATCAAAAAAAAGTAGTGGTTATTTTTTTCCATATTTGCATACTTATAATATATTTCTATGTTAAATATATTATTTTTAGACCATAACTTAACAGCATTTCCATCTTTTTTCGAAACAGCTAATATTAGATTTGAAGTATTTCAAAAATGAGTTCAATTTTCATTTTTCCCCACAGCCATATATATTTTTTAATTTTTCATTAAATAATACTTCACATATTCTTGCTTTGTAAATTTCCAAAACCAGTAAACAATTTCTCATTAATACCCTGACTTCCCTTTCTTTTTTTCATAGTGCACATTTATCATCTTAATATAAATATTCTTTATATATGCAACCAGTTTTCTTCAAAAAATCACCCCCCATATTTTTCACTCTTTCATACTGCAAAAGAAGCTTCTAATTTTTTTGTTTAAATTAAAAGTATACCTTTTCTCCCATTACCTTATACAATATACAGTTTTAAAGATAATATATCAATGCTAGATCTATAACCATTTTTGATACATAGTTACCTTCTTATACCATAATGTTCTTATTTTAATTACACTAACGGTATATTCATCTAGTCTTTCCATGGAGCCACCCTATAAAACTCACTCATTATATTTGCATACTATTTTCTAGCTTTTCCTAGTCATTAACTTTGCTTTCCACATAAGCATTTTATTTTGATAGCCCTCAACTTTTCATGTATATATTTTTTTCTCTTTTAAGCAATCTACTTCTCCCAAATATACTACATACTTTACATCAAAATTCCTTGCTATTAAACTGTCTTACAGCTCCTATACTTTAGAATCCAGTATAAATTTACAGAAGCCACACAAACCACTGGATTGATTATAGGTTCCTAGGTTTCTAGGTGTTTACTAGGCTAATGACCACAAGGGCATTTTTAAGCCTAGCCATGCATCCCAAATCTCTGACAAGTTCTGATACCCTTGATAAGTGTAAGCATGGGCCTGGAAGATGAACCATTTACAGGTTACATGTTTGCATTAGAGACAGACCCCCGGATTTACTAAACCTCCATGCAGGTCTAGTTTAGTCCTGCATGGAAGTGCCCGTTTAGGAGCAGGATGGCAGCGTGCCATGCATATTAATAAGGCACGTTGCCCGAGCTCCTAGCCTTACATGGAGTGTGTACGAGTGCAGGGCGCATGTCTGAGAGCAGAGCTCTCAGAATAAACACAACCTTGCAATGTAGAGCAGCAGAAAGTGATAAGAAATGAGTGAGACCACTCATAGGTGTCTGCATATCCCCGCCAACAGTTCCCCATGTGGACAACAGCAACAGTACCTAAAATTAAATGAAGAAACCCCTTCATTTTTTTTTATTAATCCGTGTACAGCTAACTGTAGGTGCCCGGGTGTGTCCATCGTTTAGCTATGGTTAAAGCAGCTTAAAAGGCTGAAGAGGATAACAAGGAAGATATATGCAAATGAAGCAGCACAGCAATAGTGTAGTGAGCAGAACATTCGCCTAATGAGCAGGCATTTCCAGTTTGAGTCCCACTGCAGCATAGTCTATTTTACATGGCAAAGCATGTTATAACCAATATTTTTGTTGCAAAACCCACTAAATAACATATATTTATGAAATGGAGTACTGCAGGAAATGCACATGCGAAGTGTAAGTGACATAATGAATAAGACACTAGTAAGCAGGTTTAAGCACAAATAAGCAGTAGAAAGCATATGTAAGCACTAGTAAGCATGTTTAAGTGTGTTTGAGTGGGGGTAAGCACTGCCTACACAGGTTAAGCAATATAGAAGCTAAATGAGTATAAGACACTGTAACCGGAAGTTAGCAGTGCTTACCGCCACCCAAACATGTGCAAACCCGCTTACAACTGCTTTAAAGTGCCTTAATCACTCTGTATCCAACAGCCCATGTTCTGCCCAGCAACAAAATAAACAGACTCTGCAAGGGTCAAACCCAAGACACTGTCTATTAAAGTCACAGTAGGTAACCACTAAGCCATCATAGTAGTACATAAGACTGTGGTTTCAACAAACAAATTGTCACCTTAGGAAAATCAAACTGAACATGTGAAAGGAATCTATGTCAGTGTGATGTTGTATAACCTGCTACATAACATAAATACGTGAAGTACTGCAGTAAGGCCAGATGTGAGGTGTTATTGTAATAAAGTGTTGAAGTCCCCAGGACCCCATACAGTGTACGTACATATGATTCACAGATACCAGACACAGATATAACATGTATTGAATAATAAATCAATGACAAATGGAAATTATAATGCTAATTAAATATTAAGCAATGCTAAGCACTGTACAGCTCAGCTTACTTAGTGTAAGCAATGTGTAGGCTAGCTAACTCAATCTGCCCAGTGGTGTACCCCTTTAAGCAATGCCAACATTAGGTAAGCAGGTGTGCCTGTAGCTTAGCCTTTTCAAAACCATCCAGTCATGGGAAAGTGTGGGAAATTGGGCATATTTAAATCCCACAGGCGTGAATACTTCCCATAACTGGTTGCAGCTCCCTACTCTAGGCAGAATGGCTGGAGGTGGGCAAGGCACTAGATTTAGAGTGCAGTGCTGGGGCACTCAGGAGTCCAGATTCATGGTATGGGTCCTGGTAAAACACCATGAGCAGAGACTATGGCAAGGACAGTACCGGGGCTCTCAGTATAAAGTGGAGGCCTGGGACAGTCTCGCCCGTGACTTCACCAGTGCCACTGGTATCCCTCAGACTGATGAGCAAGTCAGGCATCACCATGCTGACCTGAAACAGTGGAGGGGGGATCTCTTGGAGCAGTGGATCCAAGAATCAAAGCAGATGGCCAATGCCCCAGCACTAAGTACTCATTCTATTACGTAGATAATGATTGCCTAGCTTGTGTATACTATGGATACGCAATGGCTAAATATCACTGTATTTCTCTGACAGCTGCAGATGTGCAGGCTGCAAACCAGCAAGCTCATGCTGCTAGGCTGCATCGTGAGTCAGGTTAGTAATAATCTTGCATGTACTATCATAACAAATAAATATAAAGCACAACGAAAAAGTTGAGGTAAAAAACACACCTTTATCAAACACAAAGCTTTCAGGTACAAGACCCTTTCTCAATGATAGACACAGGTACATTAAAATCAGACATTAAATACAAGCCCAACACATCACGTGACCCGCAGCCATGGTCATGTGACTAATACATTAAAATAATTACATTACTTATAATTTTAAGACATAAACAAGTAAAATTAGATAAAATTCATACATACATATATTTGCTTACTTTTGTGTAGCTTAGTCTTGTATGACACGTAACATAGTCTATTTGTCACGTGTGAGGCATGCGCTTGTTTCTATGTCGGCAAGACGACTAGAAAACTTAAGGAACGCATCATAGAGCATAAATCAAGTATAAGGAGGGGAGTGGAGACTAATGCTCTATCTAAGCATATTTTAAATTGTGGTTCTACACACAGTTTCAAGTTTAGAGTAATAGAATGTGTTGTTAGCTCTATTAGGGGAGGGGACTTGTGTAATCATTTAGATAATAAAGAATGTGAGTGGATAGTAAGGCTAGCAGCTAATACATCCCCTGGATTAAATTTTGATGTTTCCTTAAAACCTGTTCTAATAAAAATACAACACACTAAGTTAAAGTAATATAGGCAATGTATTTGCGTATATATATGTGCATGTAAATATAAGTACACAAAAGTAAGCAAATATATGTATGTATGAATTTTATCTAATTTTACTTGTTTATGTCTTAAATTTATAAGTAATGTAATTATTTTAATGTATTAGTCACATGACCATGGCTGCGGGTCATGTGATGTGTTGGGCGTGTATTTAATGTCTGATTTTAATGTACCTGTGTCTATCATTGAGAAAGGGTCTTGTACCTGAAAGCTTTGTGTTTGATAAAGGTGTGTTTTTTACCTCAACTTTTTCGTTGTGCTTTGTACTTTTGACTCTGCAGCAGTATATACTTGGTATAACAAATAAATATAACAGTTCTAGAAAGTGTTGTACCAGTATAAAAATGTATTGTGTATGGGATGTACTGAATAAACTAGACAATATGGCAGGAAGACTGTCGTATAGGCTGTGTGGAAATAAAGGTGTAATATCTTGTGAATAAAAGTATAATCCCTGGAGTGCTTGTGTACAGAACTCTTTCTGCATTTGCTTTTAGTCCTTTTTAATGTAATTGCATTTTTTAAACTGTGTTTGGTCTAATATTGCTACATACTCAAGTGTGCTAGCTTGCACTGCATGTGAATTGTTTTTACTACTGTTTTAGCTACTTTTCTGTAAAAAAAAAAAATAAATAAATAAAAAATAAACTGTAAGCCTGTTTCCTACCTTTCCTGTAGTTAGTGTTTCAGATACAGATTTACTGTATCCAGGACTATATGTAAGCTTCTGAACCCCCCAAGCCTTTTTGTGTTGGAGGGAAGCCTTCTAGCTTATCAGTGGGAGTGGTAAGCACTAGGTAACCTGTCTACCACATAAGGAATGGTTCTGGCCCAGAAATTGCAGTTATTAGCCGTTTGGGCAATCTCTTCCATCTCTCTCAACTTTCTGATTTGAAAGCCTGCATTTGCACTTGTTTCTGTCCTGTAACTTGTCTAGTGAAGATACCGATTCTTAGTTTTAGCACTTAAATTTGCTTATTCATGCTCAGCAATTGTTCAGAACTTGTAAGCATTAAATAAGCTACTAATTACTATAGCACTCAACCTTCCTCATAACCTAGAGGAAAACAGTTTTTGTACTTACTTTTCTCACTTGCTTAGAGAAAACAGCTTTTGTACTCACTTTCCTCAGTTATCTAGAGAAAAATAGTTTTTTATTCAGGCATGTCCAAAGGTCAGCTCCCAGTGTTCTCTCCTGTCTATCTGATGAATCTGGGCATCTTGAGACAATGTAGAAATTGCCTCATGTACACAGACAACCCTCTCCTCCTACCACCCAACACTACAACCTGTGAGAGATGCACTTATCTGGCCAAACTGGAGGTATAGCTCTCTCCAACCAAGACTGAACTTGTCAGTCATGAGGAGAAGGTAAACATTTGCACCACACCACACTCATCACATAGTCTCACTAAATCTACACCACCAAAATCCACACATAGTAACACAAAAACATTCGCGGAGGCTCTCAATAATAATTTGTCTAACCAACAGAGACCTCCAAAGCAGAAACGCAAGCAACCTCCATCTCCTAACACAACCCAAATGACACATAGCCCACAGACTCAGTGTGCCACTCAACCACAGCCAATAAGGCAAAACAACGTACCCAACACACTAGACATAGGTGACTCTATAGTCAGGCACACTGATGTCCCACTCACCAGGCTAAACAAGGAGAATGTTACTGTCAGCTGCCTGTCGGGTGCCAGGATCCGCCACATAACCCACGCACTCATGTCACTCCACAACAAGTAGAAATATGACTCTGTCATTGTCCATGTTGGTTAGAATGATCTGAGATGTACCTCCCTGGACTACATGAAAAGAGACATGGAAGAGCTCTCTGATCTTGTAGCCCACGCAGGTATGACCCTAGCCCTGAGTAGCATTCTGCCATTGCCCAGAATGATACTGCAGTACAAGAACAAAATGATTGACTTCAACAATTGGCTAAGCTTCTGGTGTCATTCTAAGGGGATCTGTCTGCTTGGGATGACATGGTCGACAGACCACGATGCTTTGCCACATATGGCCTGCACTTGTCACCCCTGAGATTCCAGATACTGGCTAAGGCTCTTGCTGCCCCTATAGTCCTTTTTTTAGGCAAGGTTCAAATGACAAATTCACCACTGTAACAGGAACAGGCAAGCAAAAACTGAGGGTAATGCTACTCAGTGCTAGAAGTCTAAATCTCAAAATGCGCTCACTCGAGGCACTCCTTAAAATGGAGAACATCGATATCTGTGCAGTGACTGAGACGTGGTTCAAGGCTCCAGAGAGCACCCCTGCACTACCAGGCTATAACTTATACCACACTGTTTGGCCACGTAACCTGGGCTGAAACACCAAAGGTGGAGGTGTGTCCATATTCATTAAGGATACCACACCTCCAGGCTAGTTGCTCAGCATAATGCATCCGAGGTTATCCACGTGCAGCTATATCTGGGCAAAACTGCAATCCAAATTGTAGCTTGCTACAGATCTCCCACCATGCTTCAGGATTCCCACTCCTCTATTCTTGATATGCTGGAAAATATTAGGGTTCAACCAAACACCCTAATATTGGGTGACTTCAACTACCCCACCATTAACTGGGAAAACTACTCATGTACCATCTCCTTAGCTCAACGCTTTCTGGAATTCATAAACTCCAATGCTCTGGATCAACTTATCCACATTCCCACCAGGGGCAACAATATCCTAGACCTAGTCATTACCAACATGAGTGACTGGTATTTCACACCTGAAGTCAACTCCTCGTTCTGATCTGACCATAAGCTAATCACCCTTGATATCCACATCCCGCCCCCACCCCCATTAAGGAAACCATAGTAAAAAATTTCTCCAAAGCCAACTTCATGCTTCTTAAGACAGAAGTGGAGAACTTCATGACACCCATGCAGATGGACAATACAGTTACAACTGCTGTATGCTACACAAATGTACTTTATAAGCACTTACACGAGTGCATCGATCGTGCTATCCCAAACAGAACCAAGACGCTATCCTCCAAAAAAGGAAGCCAATCTGGTGGTCCCCTGCCATAAACAAACTGTACAACAGAAGGAAGAAACTATTGCAAAAGAGACTAAAATCCCATGAGTGGAGGAGCTCCCTGGTCAGCCTCAGTAAGAAGCTGAGATCCTTATAAGATCCTCCAAAGCTAGCTACGAAAACAAAATTGCCACTAATTCTAAGGACAACCACAAATCATTCTGTAGCTATGTCAAGAATCTCGAGGGCAACACCCAGATCTGCTCTGAGTTACAGCACAACAGCACAAAAATTACAGAACCAACTGATATTGCCATCATCCTGGCAGATAGGTTCAGTGCTAACTTCACCCTCCCTCACCCCCTAAAGGGCCCATATCTATACAGGAAGAATGCAGAGTCCCTGTAATCACAACTACACAGGTAAAAGCTGCACTCTCTAAAGCCAAAAACACAGCATCCATGGGACCGGACAACATCCCAGGCTGCGTTTTACACAAATTTCAGAATGAACTGGCTCCCCACTTAAGCACCATGTTCAATAATAGCCTCGCATCAGGCTTTGTGCCCACTGAATGGTGCACAGTAACAGTTATCCCACTCCACAAAGGACAAGCCACCACTCATACCAGGAACTATCGACCTATTAGCCTGATGAGCCTGGTCTGCAAGGACATGGAACGTATCATCACGGAACTCATAAACAAAGATATTGGTAACCTCCAAACTCTGGATCCCATGCAGTTCAGGTTTGTGAAAGGCAGATCATGGCTCCTGAATCTGATTGACTTCTTTGAGGCAGTCCCCAAAGCTGTAGATGTGGGTAAGGTGGGTAAAAGTTTTTACAATTATACAGCGTTCGAGTTCGTGTTTTGTGGACTGAAAAGTTTCTCTGTGGATCTAAATAAGGTTTTTTTCCTATTGGCTTTTACATCAAGCTGTGGGACTGCCTTCATTGGATCCTGGTACGGAGATCGCTGGTGATTATTGGTGAAATTTGTTTTTTCTCCGTCATCCATTTTTTATTTACTAGTTGCTTTGTGTTATGGAAGTACAGGATAACTGAGGGACCTCACAGAATGAAAAGAGCCTTATAGGCGAGCTGACTAGACTTTTACAGGCTTTTTCTCAACCTGATACAGATACACAGGAAACGGAAGTACCCATTCCGTGCGCACAACCTTCTACGAGTAAGCACACTAATGGTGGCAATTCATATAGACAGAATTTGTCAAATACAAGACCACAACATTCTTTAAACTACCATGAAGGAAATACGAATGAGAGGGATGTACAAAACCAAAATAAACAGGATGATTTGCTGTTTTTGGAAAAATACGCGGACATTAACGTTAGCGACTGGCTCACTAGAAGCTTCAGCGTTCCTGAGTTGCGTGAGCATGGACATAAAAAACATAAAAAACAGGACAGTTCTTACGCTGATAAATGTAAGCTATTAAAAATGTTTGTTAAAGTTTAAAAATTTAAATCTTGATAATTGTTTTTTATCAGAATGTATAAAGAAAAAACAGGTGCCTAAGGGTGTTAGGCTAAACAAATTTCCAAATGATACTATTGTGGGTTCATCCCTTTATAAAGAAATTGTGGAAATACTAAACAACTGTGGTCTGGTGATAATGAAAGCCATGATTAATAACAATAATAGATTAATGGATGAACTGAATGTTAAAATTGAATTGTTAAACAAAGAAATAAGTGAAGACCTGTTGTTTACTGTTAGAGAATACAAATGTAATTATTTTAGAGTTCTTAATGATGTTGATAATATTTTAGCTAAAAACCACAAAAGAAAAATGGCAAAATTGGATAGGGATGAATGGGCTAATGAGCACAAACAAGCCTATCCTTTAGGACACACAAACGAACATTTTAGAGACTTCAAGAGAGGAATGTACCCATATGTTAAATATCAGAACCCAAGGTTTCAACATAGAAAACAGCAATATAATAATGATGAACAGAGTGAAGGGAACATATATAACAACACTAATAACTACAATGAGGATTATAATGAGGTTTATAATGAACAAGATATCCCTTTAGGGCAAGAGGGACCCAGAAGATCAGAGCGGATACGGAATCTGCCATCCCACCCAACATATGCACAAGTTACCAACAGATGCAATCAGAGGTACCAAAACAACCAACAATTTTGATGGATAATGGTACTTCCACATTTTTAGATATTTGTGGAGAGACAGAAGACTATGAAACATATAGCTCCAATGTTTGTAGTGAGATCATTATAAAAGAAGATGGAGGTTTTTCTATTTATAATTATACAGATCTTACTATTGAAGATAGACATTTTTCACTGTTTAAGAAGGGTTTTACATTTGTTCCAACAAAAAAGATGGATTTGGCTGAGATTACGCTAGATATAAAATTATTTACTAGAAAACTAAACTTAGAAGTTTTAGCATCAGCAAATGAGCCCAATTACAACATGAATAAGAATGATGATGGACTAATAAGGAAGAGTACCTATAACCCCCCCTTACAGACTGACATCAATAATTTTGAAAAAATAGTTATAAAAGAAATAAGAGATGTATATAACCACAACAAGAGTAGGTATGTTAATTTAAACTTAATTTAGAGGAAAGAAAAACTTTGGAAGAAATTAAACATGAACATGCAGATGTCAGAATTATGAAACCTGACAAAGGGGGAGGGGTAGTATTAATGAATAAGTGGACTTATTTTTCTAAAATGATGGATATTTTTCTAAAATGATGGATATCTTAAATGTGCAGGGGTGATGCACAATCATCTCTAAAAATGAGCCTAATATAGCATACAAGAAAATAGGTTTGACTATAGAGGACAATTTATTACAGGGGTTAATAGATGATAGACTTTAAAGGTTTTTTAAGGTCAACAAACCTCTACTACCCACAATGTTTGGTATCCCCAAGATACATAAAGACATAGAAAACCCTCCACTAAGACCTATAGTGACCTCTGATGGATCGAAAACACAACCTTTGGCTATTTACATTGATACAAAATTAAAGCCCTTTTACAATCTCTATTCACATATTTTAATTGATTCCTGGGATTTGTTAAAGAAAATTAATACATTACAATACCAATCCAATTATTCTTTTTTAACAGTAGATGTTAAGGACTTATTCTCTGTGATTCCACACAACACAGGGCTTGAGTGGTTTGAGCTTATGTTATTAGAATTTAAATTTTTAAATCAGAATGAGTTTAGACTAATTTTAGAAAATGCAGAAATGGTGTTAAAAAACAACTTTATTTATTTTCAAGGCAATATTTTCCAGCAGTTGGACGGCATAGCTATGGGGCAGCATGGGCCCCCATTTTTGCAAATCTAGTTATGCTTTATTGGGAATTACATTATGTATTAAATACTCTATTTATGAATTATATAGAAAAATATTATCGTTTTTTGGACGACATACTGATTGTATGGAAAGGTACACAACAAGAAATATCCCATTTTATGGAATACCTAAATAATACTACCCATTTCCTTAGTTTTACATATGAATTTAATATGAATATAATACACTATCTAGATGTAACCATTCAAAAGGACGATAAAAACAAAAAATATATGTCCAGCATTTACAGAAAAGCTTGTTTTTCTAATTCTTACTTGCATTATTCTAGCAACCACCCACCATTGCAAAAGAAAAATATTATCAAGGGACAAATGGTTGGGGTGGCAAGGATGACATCAGAATATGCAGAATTCATTAAAGAGATGGATTATGTACACAAATTGTTTTTAGAAAGAGGTTACCCAGAAACACTTATTTTATCCTTGAAGAATGAGGTGATCAAGGGAAGGTGTACGAACTATATACCTATATTAAATTTTGACAACGATAGTACACACAGTGAGTTTACAGACAACAGTGTGGAGGAGGAAATTAATGAAAATAATGAATTTTTGAAAAAAAGGGAGAGCAAAGCACCCCTTTTTTTGTTATGACTTACAATTCTAATACGCAAATGATAAGAAAGGCTATAAACAATACATGGAACATCTTGAAAAGTATGCCAAACAAGTTGGACATATTTAATAGGCATTTATGCTACAGTTATAGGAAGGGTCCTAATCTCAAAAATATCTTTGAGAAAAATAAGTATGAGAATGATGCGAACACAAAGAAAAAAGGAACTCTGAGGTGTGGAAGATGTTCCCAATGTACTTTTATAGCCAATACTGATGAACTAACTATTCCTACTATTCCTATTAGTTTTAAAAGTAAACAACATCATACTTGTTATACTCGAGGAATAGTATACTTAGTATATTGTACTTTTTGTTGGGCTTATTATGTGGGAAAGTCAGAAAGAGTTTTGAAACAAAGAATATATGAACACATGTATGATGTAAATAGAACAAAAGAAACAAATGCACTTTACAGACATACATTGTCTTGTGATCAGGCTAACTTTAAATTCTGGGTATTGGAAATGTTACCTAGGAACAATAGAGGTGGGGATTGGGAAAACCATTTAACATACAGAGAATTGATATGGCAATTACGCCTGGATGCTAATACACCCCCAGGAATGAATGACTATGTGTCAATACTACCAGCCCTAAGGTTAAGGGCTAACAAAGTTAAAAACACTAACAAAAACAAAAAGAAAAAATTTTAAATAAAAAAAATTATTTATGGGTCTTAAACTCACTACAAATCAACTGATTTTATACACTGCGGCATTTTTATGGTATACCTATGGTATATTTATGGTATATTTATGTTTTATATGTTTTATGTGTATTATTTATTACTATTCATACATCTACATATTTATACTTATTTATATATTTACATATATACTTATTATATTAATTACATTTATATTTACATGTACATTTGTATTCACTACTATAATTTACTTATAATTTATTAATAATAATATTATTACAGATTTTTTTCATATATACAGATTAATTTGCTTGTAACCAACATACTCATGGAAATTAATTTTTAAACCATATTATCAAATACAATATTAATTTTCTCGTGTTATATTGACTATTATAATGACTTTATATGAAGTCCTGTTAAAAGAAGTCTTTTGTACATGGATTCAAACAACCTAAAAAGTCTTTTGTCTTGCTTTTGGTGCTTAAATTGTATTTTAACTTTAACCAAGAGACTAAAAGCAAATTGAATAATTGATTAATTGAGTTCAGAAGTTGTATAAAATAGCAAGCAGGAATACACGTATTATTCTGATGAAGTTTCCTGTTTTGGAAATGAAAGCGCTAAATCTTTTTGCTTGCATTCTGCTTGGAATATTTTGAACATTGTCGTGCTGTGCAGTCAATAAAAGTTTTTACAATTATACAGCGTTCGAGTTCGTGTTTTGTGGACTGAAAAGTTTCTCTGTGGATCTAAATAAGTTTTTTTTCCTATTGGCCTTTACATCAAGCTGTGGGACTGCCTTCATTGGATCCTGGTACGGAGATCTGTGGTGACTATTAGCCTGATGAGCCTGGTCTGCAAGGACATGGAACATATCATCATGGAACTCATAAACAAAGATATTGGTAACCTCCAAACTCTGGATCCCACCCAGTTCAGGTTTGTGAAAGGCAGATCATGCTTCCTGAATCTGATTGACTTCTTTGAGGCAGTCACCAAAGCTGTAGATGTGGGTAAGGTGGTTCACACAGCCTATCTTGACCTCGCCAAGGCTTTTGACACTATCCCCCATTCTGGAATTATAGCTAAACTCACTAAACTAGGCATAAATCCCTACGTCACAAGATGGGTTGCCAACTGGCTCACTGACAGAACCTACACTGTAAAGGTTGCAGACTCAAAATCTGACCTCAAAGCAGTGGCAAGTGGAGTACCACAGGGTTCCATCCTGGGACCTCTCGTGTTTGGTATCTACTTCTCTGAAGCACAGGCTAACACAGAAGGCCTCTGGCTAACAAAGTTTGCAGATGACTGCAAACTAGGAGTCATAGTCAAGTCCCCAAATGATGTGGACATTCTACAGAAGGGCCTCGCTGAGACAGATGCCTGGTGTCAGAGCCATGACCTCAAGCTCAATGCCAAAAAGTGCAGTGTCATCCCCTTTGGTAAAAACTCTGTACCCATGAACTACCACATAGGCAGCAATCTACTTAACACCGAATATGTGATGAGAGACCTTGGGACCCAGGTGGACAGTAGTCTGTCCTTTGATAGTCACATCGCCACAGTAGTCAGGAAGTCCTTCTACGTGGCACACCTCATCATAAAAGGGTTTTCATCAAGGAAAAAAGAGGTCATTGTTCACCTCTACTCAACACTCATTAGACCCATTATAGAGTACAACGCCCCTTTTGGAATCAACCTCACAAGACATCTGCAGCAGCTGGAAAGGCCACAGAAGTACCTCTCAAAGAGGATTAGGGTCATAGGTAGATAGGTTCATAGGTGGATACTAGGCTATCTGCCCTAGGGCATTTATAAGCCTAGCCAGAGTGTATTTGGCTTCCGCCTCCCTATTAGATTAGCCTACTGTGCCTCTGTAAATTAGGCCACAGAAGGTACCCTTTTAAGATTAGTTTACTGTGCCTCTATCTGGCAGGGACACAGGGGAGATCCCAGGGGTGAATTTGTGATTTCCCATCCACGCGTCCAAATTTCGCTTGAAGAGGGTCAGCGAGGGGCTATGTCTAACATGAATTGGGATTCTATTCCAGAGTGAGGGGAGCCTCTGGGAAATGAATCTGTCCCTCTGGCATGTCCTATTTATTTTTGTGCTGAGGTTTAGGTCCCTGGAGCGTGTAGTTCTAAGGGACTTGGATTTTTTGAGGTGGAGCATGTCCATTAATTCTGGGTTTGACATGGCTTTGTACGTCAGGCATAGATCGCCTCTGAGTAGGTGGTAAGCAACTGAGTAGAGCTGGAGTTTCTTTAGTCGAGCTGCATAGGACATCTGTTTGTAGCCCATGATCCTCTTGGTGAGGTACTTTTGGGGTCTCTCCAGTTGCTGCAGGTGTCGGGTAAGGTACATCCTAAAAGGGGCATTGTATTTAATTATGGGCCTGATGAGTGATGAGTAGAGGGGCACAATGACCTCTCTTGATCTAGATGCAAACCCTTTCGTGATAAGGTGGGCTATATAGAAGGTCTTTCTAACCACTTTGGCAACATGATTATCAAAGGAGAGATTACTATCTACGTTGGTCCCCAAATCTCTAATTACTTTTTCCGTACTTAATGGATTACCACCTATGTGGTAATTTGTGGGCACCTTGTTTTTCCCAAAGGGGATGACTATGCACTTTTTAGCATTTAGCTTGAGGCCGTGGCTCTGACACCAAGCATCCATCTCTGTGAGACCCTTTTGGAGGAATGCTTGTGTCAGCTGGAGTTTCGATTATGGCACCCAGTTTGCAGTCATCTGCGAACTTTGTTAGCCACAATCCCCCTGTGTTAGCCTGAACCTCAGAGAAGTATATACCGAACAAGAGAGGTCCCAGAACTGAGCCCTGTGGGATGCCACTTTTAGCTGGTTTGGATTCGGACATGGCACCTGCGATTCTGACCATGTGGGTTCTATCTCTGAGCCAGTTTGCAACCCATCTTATGATATAGGGGTTGATATTTAAGCTGGTAAGCTTATTTATGATGTATGAATGGGGTATTGTGTCGAAGGCTTTTGCGAGGTCCAGGTAGGCTGTGTGGACTACCTTGCCCTCATCTATGGCTTTGGTAACTGTTTCAAAGAAATCAACTAGGTTTAAGAGGCAAGATCTGCCCTTAACAAAGCCAAATTGGGTAGGGTCCAGTGTCTGGAGGCTCCCAATGTCTTTGTTTATGAGTTCCATGATAATATGCTCCATAGCTTTACAGACCAGACTAGTCAGGCTTATGGGGCGATGGTTTCTGGGGTCTGTTGTGGCACCACCTTTGTGGAGTGGGACCACTGTAGCTGTACGCCATTCTTTGGGTACATATCCTGTAGTAAGGCTAAGTTTAAACAGTGACTTAATGTAAGGATTCAGTTCTTCTTGGAGCTTGTGTAAGACACAGCCTGGGACACCGTCCAGACCCATAGATGCTGTGTTTTTTGCTTTGGAGAGGGCAGCTTTCATCTGTGCATCTGTGATGTCAGGGAGGTTACATTCAGTTGGGATAGGCATTTGCTCCTTTGGGGGGTAAGGGGAGGAGAAGTTTGCACTGAATCTGTCTGCCAGGATGTTGGCTATGTCTGTAGGTTTGGTATTTTTCGTACCGTTATGCAACAATTCAGAGCATATCTGGGAGTTTCCGCCCATGTTCCTGACATAACTAAAGAAGGCCTTGTGATTATCTTTAGTGTCTAGGGCAATTTTTCTTTCAAAACTGGCCTTTGATGATTTTATGAGGGATCAAAGTTTCTTGCTAATACTGATCAGAGATGCCTTCCCTATTTGGGATTTTGCTCTGTCATGCAGTAGCTTCCTCCTTCTGTTGTATAGCTTATTTATGGCCGGGGTCCACCAGACTAGTCTCCTGTTTTTGGAGGAGTGAGTCTTGGTTTTATTTGGGATAGCACGATCTATGCATTCCTGCAGGTGCTCATAGAATGCATTTGTAAAGGATTCTGCAGATTGGGCTGTATTATCCTCTGGCCCAGGGGCTTTGAAGGATTCCACCTCAGTCTTGAGAAGTGCAATGTTGACTTTTGAGAAATTCTTTACAGTGATTTCCTTGGCTGGGGGTGGGGACGGGATATGGATGTCCAGGGAAATTTGTTTATGGTCTGATCTTACAAATGAGGGGTTTACCTCTGGTGTGGAACAGAGAGTCCCCATGTTGGTGATGACCAGGTCCAATATGTTGTTCCCTCTTGTGGGAGTGGTGACCAGTTGTTCCATTGCATTAGAGTTTATAAATTCAAGGAACCGTTGGGTGAGGGTGTTTGGGCTTGAGTAGTTTTCCCAGTCAATGTTTGGGTAGTTGAAGTCACCCAATAACATAGTGTTTGGAGAGACCTTCATATTCTCCAGTGTTCACAGGAATGCCAAGTGGGGTTCCTGTAATAGGGAGGGTGTTCTGTAGCAGGTTACAAACTGAAAGGCAATTTTACCCGCTGTTAGTTGCACATGGATGGTTTCCGATGCTTCGTGTAGTGCCACTAACCTGGAGGTGTAGGTATCTTTGATGAATATAGATACTCCACCTCCTTTTGTGCTTCGGTCCAAGTTTTGGGGCCAAAACACATGGTATGACTTATAACCTGGTAGTGCTGGGGTGCTCTCAGGAGCCTTGAACCAGGTTTATGTTACTGCACAGACATCGATTTTCTCCATACTGAGGAGAGCCTTGAGTGCATGCATCTTGAGGTTTAGACTTCTGGCATTGAGTAGCATTACCTCTAGTTTTGTTATCCTTGGGTTGTCTATGGAGGTGGGTTTGTCCTTTGAGCCTTGCCTAAAAAAGGCAGTATGGGATTGGCAAGAGCCTTGGCCAGTATACGAAAGCCTAAGGGTGACAGGTGCATGCCGTCCCTAGTGAAGCAACGTGGCTTGTCGAGCATGTCATCCCAGGCTGACAGACACTGGATCCCCTTTGAATGACATCGATACTTTAGCCAATTGTTGAAACTGATCATTTTGTCTTTATACTGTGGCATCATTCTTGGTGCGTGCAAGATGCTACTCAAGGTCAGGGTCATAACAGCCTGGTCTACATGGTCAGAGAGCTCTCCTATGTCTCTTTTCATGTAGTCCAGGGAGGTATGTCTCAGGTCATTCACACCAGCATGGACAATGATGGAGTCATACTTGTACTTGCTTTGGAGTGACCTGAGTGCTTGCATTATGTGGTGCATCCTGGCAACTGACAGGCAGTTTACAGTGACCTTCTCCTTGTTCAGTCTGGTGAACGGGATGTCAGTGTGGCGAACAATAGAGTCCCCTATAACAAGTGTATTTGGTGTGTTGTTTGGCCTTAAGGGCTGTGGTTGTGAGGCACACTGATTTTGTGAGATATGTGATTCATGGGTATTGTTGAGGGGTGGCTGTTGCTTGGATATCTGCTTAGGAGGTCTTTGCTGCTTAGGCAGATTTTTATTTAGAGCCTCAGAGTATGTTTTTGTGTGTTTATATGTTGTTTATGCAGATGCAATAGGTCTGTGTGAGACTGGATTTGTGGTGTGGGTGGTTACCTTTTCCTCCTGACTGACTGTGCCAGTCTTGGGTTGAGAGAGCTCTGCCTCCAGTTTGGCTGTGTAACTGCATCTCTCACATGTAGTAGAGTTTGTTGGAAGGAGGAGAGGATTGTCTGTGTACATAAGGCAATTGTAACATTGTGTCAAAATTCCCAGATTCACCAGCTGAACTGGAGAGTAGCCTTGAAACTGACCCTTGGACATATCAGATTAGTATAGGGAACTGTTTTGTTTACTGATCAGATGATTAAGAAAGGGGAATGATTTTTCACTTGATCAGGAAGGACCAATCAGGAGTCTAATACTTATGAGAAGTCAAGGAGGGTGAAGTGCTTTAGTTAGTGTTTCCTTATAAGGGCTGAGCAAGTGCAGGGCTTTAGAAAGAGAATAGAGTGATTACTTTGAGAGTTTGAACAGTTCTAAGGGAAAAAGTGAAGAGCAGACTTTGTGGAGCCTGGAATAGTTTAAACCTGTTTAGGCGGCACTGCCCGACACTGCTCAGTGCACAAAACCGCCCAAAAAGAGAGTTGTAGGGTTTTAAGAGAGAAAGAGAGATCAAGGAGTTTAGAATTGACCCAAAATTGCCAATAAAACTACAGCTTCTAGGTAGTAACCACTCCTCCAGGGACAGGCAGGCTGTTCAGTGTTAACCACTCCCAGTGGTGAACGCAGAGACTTCCCTTTAGCCCAAGCAAGCACTGGCCTTCTAGAAACTTCCAAACAGTTCAGAACAGCAAATCTGTAACTGAACTTTCTTAACTTTCAGAAAGTGGGAAAAAAGCAAGATTTTTTTTTCTTTTTGTTGTAGTTTAAAGGTAGCAGAGATACACAAGCAGCAAAATAATCCCAACAGTGCAATAAATGACCCCACACTTGAGTGCTAGGCCAAAATCAGGTGAAATGCAGTTTTTTAGAGAAAAAAATGATTTTAAATTAAGTGCAAGACAGGAAATGCAGTAAACAGGCTCTAGATGTGTTCCAAGTACTGTTACTGTTACAGATATAAACTTTAGCAAACCGGAAAATGCCAAAAAGTAGGTGGCAAAGCAGTAAAACTTAACAAAAAATCAGAAGAAAATACTTAAAATCACAAAAGTGGCTCCTTTTCTTCTCTCTGCGTTTTCACTCCTTGGTAGGTGCTTCAGTAACAACTAGCAAGCCTGAAAAGATGCCAAAACCATGAGGCAGCCTGGTTTTAAGAGAGAGAGAGAGATCAAAGAGTTTAGAATTTACCCAAAATGGCCAATAAAACTACAGCTTCTAGGTAGTAACCACTACTCCAGGGACAGGAAGGCTGTAAAGTGTTAACCACTCCCACTGGTGAACACAGATACTTCCCTTTAGCCCAAGCAAGCACTGGCCTTCTAGAAACTTCCAAACAGTTCAGAACAGCAAATCTGTAACTGAACTTTCTTAACTTTCAGAAAGTGGGAAAAAAGCAAGATTTTTTTTTTCTTTTTGTTGTAGTTTAAAGGTAGCAGAGATACACAAGCAGCAACATGATCACAGCAGTGCAACAAAAGACCCCACACTTGAGTGCTAGGCCAGAATCAGGTAAAATGCAGTTTTAGAGAACAAAATGATTTTAAATTAAGTGCAACCAGGAAATGCAGTAAACAGGCTCTAGATGTATTCCAAGTACTGTTACAGTTACAGATATAAACTTTAGCAAACTGGAAAATGCCAAAAAGTAGGTGGCAAAGCAGTAAAACTTAACAAAAAATCAGAAGACAATACTTAAAATCACAAAAGTGGCTCCTTTTCTTCTCTCAGCGTTTTCTCTCCTTGGTAGGTGCTTCAGCAACAACTAGCAAGCCTGAAAAGACACCAAAACCATGAGGCAGCCTGGTTTTAAGAGAGAGAAATCAAGGAGTTTAGAATTGACCCAAAATGGCCAATAAAACTACAGCTTCTAGGTAGTAACCACTCCTCCAGGGACAGGCAAGGCTGTTCAGTGTTAACCACTCCCACTGGTGAACACAGATACTTCCCTTTAGCCCAAGCAAGAACTGGCCTTCTAGAAGCTTCCAAAGAGTTCAGAACAGCAAATCTGTAACTGAACTTTCTTAACTTTCAGAAAGTGGGAAAAAAGCAAGATTTTTTTTTTCTTTTTGTTGTAGCTTAAAGGTAGCAGAGATACACAAGCAGCAAAATAATCACAGCAGTGCAATAAATGACCCCACACTTGAGTGCTAGGCCAAAATCAGGTAAAATGCAGTTTTTAGAGAAAAAAAACGATTTTAAATTAAGTGCAACACAGGAAATACAGTAAACAGGCTCTAGATGTGTTCCAAGTACTGTTACTGTTACAGATATAAACTTTAGCAAACCGGAAAATGCCAAAAAGTAAGCAGTAAAACTTAACAAAAATCAGAAGAAAATACTTAAAATCACAAAAGTGGCTCATTTTCTTCTCTCAGGGTTTTCTCCCCTTGGTAGGTGCTTCAGCAACAACTAGCAAGCCTGAAAAGATGCCAAAACCATGAGGCAGCCTGGTTTTAAGAGAGAGAGATCAAGGAGTTTAGAATTGACCCAAAATGGCCAATAAAACTACAGCTTCTAGGTAGTAACCACTACTCCAGGGACAGGCAGGCTGTTTAGTGTTAACCACTCCCACTGGTGAACACAAATACTTCCCTTTAGCCCAAGCAAGCAATGGCCTTCTAGAAACTTCCAAAGAGTTCAGAACAGCAAATCTGTAACTGAACTTTCTTAACTTTCAGAAAGTGGGAAGAAAGCAAGGTTGTTTTTTCTTTTTGTTGTAGTTTAAAGGTAGCAGAGATACACAAGCAGCAAAATAATCACAGCAGTGCAATAAATGACCACACAATTGAGTGCTAGGCCAAAATTAGGTAAAATGCAGTTTTTAGAGAAAAAATATTTTAAATTAAGTGCAACACCGGAAATGCAGTAAACAGGCTCTAGATGTGTTCCAAGTACTGTTACTGTTACTTTAGCAAACTGGAAAATTCCAAAAAGTAGGCGGCAAAGCAGTAAAACTTAACAAAAAATCAGAAGAAAATACTTAAAAATCACAAAAGTGGCTCCTTTTCTTCTCTCAGCATTTTCACTCCTTGGTAGGTGCTTCAGCAACAACTAGCAAGCCGGAAAAGACGCCAAAAACCATGAGGCAGCCTGGTTTTAAGAGAGAGAGATCAAAGAGCTTAGAATTGACCCAAAATGGCCAATAAAACTACAGCTTCTAGGTAGTAACCACTCCTCCAGGGACAGGCAGGCTGTTCAGTGTTAACCACTCCCACTGGTGAACACAGATACTTCCCTTTAGCCCAAGCAAGCACTGGCCTTCTAGAAACTTCCAAACAGTTCAGAACAGCAAATCTGTAACTGAACTTTCTTAACTTTCAGAAAGTGGGAAAAATAGCAAGATTTATTTTTTCTTGTTGTAGTTTAAAGATAGCAGAGATACACAAGCAGCAAAATAATCACAGCAGTGCAATAAATGACCCCACACTAGAGCGCTAGGCCAAGATCAGGTAAAATGCAGTTTTTAGAGAAAAAAAAACGATTTTAAATTAAGTGCAACGCAGGAAATGCAGTAAACAGGCTCTAGATGTGTTCCAAGTATGGTTACTGTTACAGATATAAACTTTAGCAAACCGGAAAATGCCAAAAAGTAGGCGGCAAAGCAGTAAAACTTAATAAAAAATCAGAAGAAAATACTTAAAATCACAAAAGTGGCTCATTTTCTTCTCTCAGGGTTTTCTCCCCTTGGTAGGTGCTTCAGCAACAACTAGCAAGCCTGAAAAGATGCCAAAACCATGAGGCAGCCTGGTTTTAAGAGAGAGATATCAAGGAGTTTAGAACTGACCCAAAATGACCAATAAAACTACAGCTTCTAGGTAGTAACCACTCCTCCAGGGACAGGCAAGGCTGTTCAGTGTTAACCACTCCCACTGGTGAACACAGATATTTCCCTTTAGCCCAAGCAAGAACTGACCTTCTAGAAGCTTCCAAAGAGTTCAGAACAGCAAATCTGTAACTGAACTTTCTTAACATTCAGAAAGCGGGAAAAAAGCAAGATTTTTTTTGGGGGGGTTGTTTTTGTTGTAGTTTAAAGGTAGCAGAGATACACAAGGAGCAAAATATTCACAACAGTGCAATAAATGACCCCACAATTGAGTGCTCAGCCAAAATCAGGTAAAATGCAGTTTTTAGAGAAAAGAAATTATTTTAAATTAAGTGCAGCACAGGAAATACAGTAAAAAGGCTCTAGATGTGTTCCAAGTACTGTTACTGTTACAGATATAAACTTTAGCAAGCCGGAAAATGCCAAAACGTAGGCGGCAAAGCAGTAAAACTTAACAAAAAATCAGAAGAAAATACTTAAAAATCACAAAAGTGGCTCCTTTTCTTCTCTCAGCATTTTCACTCCTTGGTAGGTGCTTCAGCAACAACTAGCAAGCCGGAAAAGACGCCAAAAACCATGAGGCAGCCTGGTTTTAAGAGAGAGAGATCAAAGAGCTTAGAATTGACCCAAAATGGCCAATAAAACTACAGCTTCTAGGTAGTAACCACTCCTCCAGGGACAGGCAGGCTGTTCAGTGTTAACCACTCCCACTGGTGAACACAGATACTTCCCTTTAGCCCAAGCAAGCACTGGCCTTCTAGAAACTTCCAAACAGTTCAGAACAGCAAATCTGTAACTGAACTTTCTTAACTTTCAGAAAGTGGGAAAAATAGCAAGATTTATTTTTTCTTGTTGTAGTTTAAAGGTAGCAGAGATACACAAGCAGCAAAATAATCACATCAGTGCAATAAATGACCCCACACTAGAGCGCTAGGCCAAGATCAGGTAAAATGCAGTTTTTAGAGAAAAAAACGATTTTAAATTAAGTGCAACGCAGGAAATGCAGTAAACAGGCTCTAGATGTGTTCCAAGTATGGTTACTGTTACAGATATAAACTTTAGCAAACCGGAAAATGCCAAAAAGTAGGCGGCAAAGCAGTAAAACTTAATAAAAAATCAGAAGAAAATAATTAAAATCACAAAAGTGGCTCATTTACTTCTCTCAGGGTTTTCTCCCCTTGGTAGGTGCTTCAGCAACAACTAGCAAGCCTGAAAAGATGCCAAAACCATGAGGCAGCCTGGTTTTAAGAGAGAGATATCAAGGAGTTTAGAACTGACCCAAAATGACCAATAAAACTACAGCTTCTAGGTAGTAACCACTCCTCCAGGGACAGGCAGGCTGTTCAGTGTTAACCACTCCCACTGGTGAACGCAGATACTTCCCTTTACCCCAAGCAAGCACTGGCCTTCTAGAAACTTCCAAACAGTTCAGAACAGCAAATCTGTAACTGAACTTTCTTAACTTTCAGAAAGTGGGAAAAAAGCAAGATTTTTTTTTCTTTTTGTTGTAGTTTAAAGGTAGCAGAGATACACAAGCAGCAAAATAATCACAGCAGTGCAATAAATGACCCCACACTTGAGTGCTATGCCAAAATCAGGTAAAATGAAGTTTTTAGAGAAAAAAACGGTTTTAAATTAAATGCAACACAGGAAATGCAGTAAACAGGCTCTAGATGTGTTCCAAGTACTGTTACTGTTACAGATATAAACTTTAGCAAACCGGAAAATGACAAAAAGTTGGCGGCAAAGCAGTAAAACTAATAAAAAATCAGAAGAAAATACTTAAAATCACAAAAGTGGCTCCTTTTCTTCTCTCAGCGTTTTCTCTCCTTGATAGGTGCTTCAGCAACAACTAGCAAGCCTGAAAAATTACTGGCCTCAAACCGATGCCCTACACTGACCGCCTCAAAAATCTCCAGCTTTACTCCGCAGCATATCGTCTACTCCGAGGTGATCTCTGCCTAACATATAAAACTATGTCAAACCCAGAGCTGTTGGACATGCTACACCTAAATAAATCCCAATCCCTCCGAGCTACGCACTCTAGGGACCTAAACCTTGTCACCACAATAAACAGGACATGCTGGAGGGATAGATTCCTGTCCCAGAGACTTCCCATACTCTGGAACAGGCTACCCATCTATGTCAAGCAAAGTTCTTCATTAGCACTCTTCAAGAAAAATCTTGATGAGTGGATGGGAAATAGGAAATACACCCCAGGGATCACTTCTGTGTCTCTGCTCAACAATGGCACAGGAAAATAACTTTCTTGGGTGTTGTAAGCCAGGGAACCTTGTTGGCTAGGCTTACGTAGGCCCTTGGGCTGATAGCCTAGTACTTATTTATGAACCTATGAACCTATCAGGGACATAAGAATAAGGTTGAAAGCAATATTGCCATGTATTTTAAAACAAGACATTATAATGATTATTCTTTATTACAGGTTTGTGTTTTAGAACAAGTTTTAATAAAAAAAAGGGGACATTTGTGATATTAACGAGAAACTTCTTTACAAGGAATCTATTTATATTTTAAAATGTTATACTATGGTACCTGTAGGCATAAATTTGGAGATTAATTGGAAACAATTATTATGCAACTGAATTCTTCTTCTTTCAGCTTTTCCCGGTTAGGAGTTACCACAGCAGGTCACCTCTCTGCTCATGATTTGCAGAGGAGTTTTATGGTGTTGAGTAGCCAGCCCGGTGCCCAACCTTCCACAAAAGGCATACACATGCACTCCTAGGGCCAATTTGGAGTGTCCAATCCACCTAGAGCATGTCTTTGGGATGTGGGAGGAAACCGGAGCAAACCCACACGACCACAGGGAGAGCAAGCAGACTCCACACAAAAGGCACCCCAGCCAAGGATCAAACCAGCGAACTTCTTGCTGTGAGGTGACAGTGTTAACCACTGCACCACTGTGACCACCCCAGATTTATTTATTGAATGAGTTATATAAAGCCATTCAAGTTTTTGTGATATGTATTACTCCTGGAAGGCTGGGAGCCAAGGAACTAGAGTGGAGTGTTTTCATTAAACTTGTTTTTTTTACTGTGGCCGGTTGTGGATTCTTTTTTACATTTTCAAACCTTACTCATAGTATTTTAATGTAGATATTGTAGCCTGCATTATTTAAATTAATATGTCTCCAATTTCAAATATCATTTTATCTCATTTTTTTCATATTTAACTTTATAACTCCCTCACTAAACTCGTTCTTTACTCATCCAAGATTTTCCCAAATATTTGTTTTCAGACTGTCTTCTATTTTTTATATACTTTTTATATACTTTATAACTCATACCATCCATACTGGTACTGAATCCTCCCTCACCTGCCAATTAAGCTAATGTTACATCTTTTTGCAGACTGTGTGTTGTTTCATCCAAGAGTCTTTAGACCCAGTTTAACCTCTTTCTTACTATTTCTTTCTTTATATCTTTTTCTTAACATGTTCTACAATAAACAACAATTACCTCCCATATATTTTTAACTTATTCATCTCCACCTTTCAGCTGTCTTAGTACATTTCCTTATATCTCAGTGCTTTTGTTAACCATGGGTCCTTGTTCCCCTTAAAATCACGACATCACTTGTATTTAGTCCTTCAGGTTTATGTTTATTTTTTTTTCGTACAATTAATTTTCTTTCAGAAAATAACCCAAATAATTTTCAGCTGTATTGCTATTTCTTGTTTTAATTTTTCATATACCTTTCCTCATTTTTCTAGTAAATAGCTTGAACTCTAAATATACTTTATATATTTATAGTGCCTCTTAAATATAATCTACCAGTCTATCCAAGCACTGTAAAAATAACCAGGGATATGTATTTTTTTCCATAAATCTTTCATTTGCTTTAGTAAAATATTCTTCTCAATATTATTTCCCATCAGTTTAATTTCCTTCCCTTCCTTAATCACATTTATGTACTCTCAGATCTCCATCAAGCTTGCTAAATGAAAAACAAAAAAAAAATTATCAAAAATGTTTTTTAACTAAATGTATTAAAGTTCTGACATCATTGACTCTAAACCATAAACTTTTATTACATTATACCAAATGTCATATCTTTTAATAAAAACTTTTTTTTTTACTTTTTATTCTTACTGTTGGCACAAATGTGTGTAGAGCTCATTGTTAATAGAGCCACATATACTGAGCCAGAAGATATAGCAAACCTACAAATTCATCTCTAACTTTGGGCTTCTCTCCCCCTCAATCTACTTCCAGGAAATACCATCAAATATAACATCCCCTGCTATCACTATGGAACAGGTCCTTAATGCCCTGTCTAAGGTCAACAACACTGTACTGATGGGCCCAGACAGTATCTCAGGATGCCTTCTAAATAGCATGAAACATGACATCAGTCCCTCTGGATTGTAAGTTAAACTGTAGCCTCCAAACAGGCGCTGTGCCTATTGAATGATGAACAGTAACCATCATCCCTCTGGCCAAAGGTGGGCCATCTACAGAACCTGGTAACTACAGACCCATAAGTCTGACTAGTCTCATATGCAAATCCATGGAAAGAATTATCATGTAAATGATCAATAATGACATAGGAAACCTCTAGACACTGAACCCAACCCAGATGGGTTTCGTCAAGGGCATCTCTTGCTTACTCAACCTGGTGGACTTCTTTGAGAAAGTCACCAAACCAATGAATGAGGGCAAAATGGCTCACACTGCCTACCATGACCTGGCCAAGGCACTTGACACAATGCCCCACTAGAGCACTGTTGACAAACTCAAGAGGTTAGGTGTAAATAAACCTTTATGTCACCTGGTGGTTAGCCAGCTGGCTGACAAGACTCGTGTAAACATCCACGCGCACATATACGTGCATGTGTATGTATGTGTACTTGGAAGTGCATTATATAAATGTCTGTTTTACATATAATATACACACACACACACACATATATATATATATATATATATATATATATATATATACATGGACATGTACATACACACTGAGCACACAGACAGACAGATGTAGTCACACGTGCATCATACACACAACTGCTCACACTCACACACTGGCAGACTGAACTAACCAACCATAACATAGCCAACAAACAGAACTAAAAAAAATAGGATAAAATGGGAGAAAATAGCAAGTATACACTGAAATAAATGCTCACACAAAAGTATAATAAAACTGGTAACCTGTAATAAATAAAACAAGCACACTGTAACAAAATTTAAAATTAGTCCCATATATAAAAATGTATACTTACCTGTATGTCCACTTGTGTGGTATAAGCAGATTATGTGAAATCCACTCTGTAGTTGATTTCATCTCCAGATGACCTTCACAATACAACCTGACCATCAACAGCCATAATGTCTTAGACTTGCCACCACAGGATCACTGCTCCTATGCTCACCTTCTATAAAGCCTACTGAGTCTTATTCATAAGCCTACTGTCACCAGCAGAAATAAATTGTATATAATAATAACAATAATAATATGTATGAGCCTCTGTTGTGACTGTGAGTTCTCAACTGAGCTGAGTTCAGTAGAAACTAAAAATCATAATTTCCTTAAAAAAATATAGCTACACACCACCCAACCACCCACCCCCCAGAAAAAAAAAATAACCATCATTTCCCCAGAAGATGTTCCCAGGCAATGCCTAAAGTTAATACTTTGTGATGAATATATTACCCTGTAAGTAAAGTCAAATAAATAATATTAAGTACAAAATATTTTCTCACCCAAAGTTGTCTCATAAGGGGGCTACTGGTGTGGAAAAACAGTCCCATTAAATGGTGAAGATCTATCCTAAGTGTTGATCTTTGAATTTGTGTGAATAGGTTTCAGTACAATACAAGTTCACCCCATTAGCACATCATTACAGCCTGGAATCCCATGATTGCCATTGCTGCCTCACAGCAAGAGGTTCTCTGGTTCGATCCTCAGCTGGGGTGCCTTCTGTACGGAGTCTGCATGTCCTCCCTGTAGTCACGTGGGTTTTTCTGGGTGCTCCGGTTTCCTCCCACATCCCAAAGACATGCTGTAGGTGGATTGAACACTCTAAATTGGCCCTAGGCGTGAGTGCGTGCATGTATGTGCCTTCTGTGGAAGGTTGGGCGCCGGGCTGGCAACTCGACACAGTGAAACTCCACTGACAATCATGAGCGGACAGATCCACTGTGGTGATCCCTAACCGAGAAAAACTGAAAGAAGAAGAAAATTCTTACTGTTGGCCTACTGTAGGTAGATTGGATACTCTAAATTAGCCCTAGGCATGAGTGCATGCACGTGTGTGCCTTCAGTGGAAGGTTGGGTGCCCGGCTGGCAACTCAAAACCATAAAACTATACTACCAATCATGAGTGGACAGGTGATCCACTGTGGTGACCCCTAACCTGGAAAAAGCCAAAAGAAGAAGAAGAAGATTCTTACTGTTGGCCTTCAGATATTCCTCTGTACAACAGACCCTTCCTGATGCATTATTCTGGATGCCACAACTGCAAGATTTGCAGAATGTTTCACATTTATGTACATGTTTTCATTACTGGAGTTTCAGTCCACATTCATTTATTTCAGTGTCAGTCCACATTTTCACTGAAAAATTTCTTAGCTGCCTGTCCTTTGCAGTAATGCTGACTTGCTGACTTTTCTCCTGGATCGTCTTGCTGCATGACATTAATCAGTTTGTCATTCTTGAACCCTTTTGACTGCAGCTTTGTAATGTGATTCTTAAATAACACCTCATGAAATGTTTCATAATTCCCTGCAACTGATATGATGCTATCTATGGAATACAGTTCTTCTTTCTCTGACTGTACACAATCAAGCATTTTTATCATCTGACAGCATTTGCAGCTTTTCTCTTGCTGAAACATCACTCCCCAGCACTTATCCTTCCTTCATTGCCCTTCACTGCTGCCTCCATGTTAGGAATGGGAGATACAGGCACTCTATAACACCTCCACTCAGAAAGGGTAAGGGAATGCATTTCCTCAAATCAGCATGAATACATCCTTGGGTCTCCCCTGACCTGTAGGTGTTATAGAAAGAAATAATATAATAACTGATGGCTATTGGCTGGATTTAATGATGCCACACTAGCCATAATATGGGTGGTAGCTTTTGATCCTCATGCTGACAAGTGTGGGCTTCACAAGTAGAACTGCCATTTGTTAGCTGGTACTAAGCATGCATTTGGCAGGAATGAACGGTGCATTTTGCAATATTGGCAAGGTGCATAACAGAGTAATGGTGAGTACCTGTCTTGTAAATGGTGCAATATGTGCTTTGAAGACAGGTTCATAGCATTTAGGACAATCTGATCCTGTTGTTAGACTTCACAACAGTAAATCACTATGTATCCTACAAGCAAGTGGTGCAATGGGTGCTTAGGAAAAACAAAGTAAAATTGGATTCAAGTTATATGATGAATATATTGAAGATTTTTAGAAAATATCTGTTAAGTTTCTCATTACTTAAAAATGAATGCTTGCATTCCAAATTGCATATACACTAGGATTCATAGAAGGTCAAAACCTTAATAACATGTTACTTCTTAAAAATAAAAATATAAAACTTTGGTATGATTGTTTAGATAAAGTTTCATTGTTAATGTGAAGGCTGTCAGCCTAGCTAGATAGAATTTTGTAAATAATTCTATGTCATTTGTAAATATTAATATAATCCACAGGCTTGGTTTACAAATGTAAAGAGGACTATATGTTATGATTAAACTATATGTTGTACTGAGCTTCAAAAATGTAACCACAGTGCACCCTGCTGGAAAAAAGCTGATCAGTCAAGCATTTTATGAATGTTTGATCTCAAAGCTTGGAGACAGGATGTCTGGACTAAGGAATTCTTTCTATTGTCTTAGGACAAGAGTTAATTACTAGATTTTACATGTAAAATTTCTTTTATTGCCTTGACTTCCTGGTCAGGTACAAGACTACAAAAAGAAATGTAAATGTTGAGTTTCTGTTAACCTGAGAACCAGAGAAGTGTCAAGAATGATGTAATGTGAAATGAATTAGCAGTACTGTGTTATCAATTTAAGACTTTCTCAGAGAGAGAATTAAGCATTTTGGATTTTGTCTGAACCTGAATACATCAACTCACCAGCTCTCTGCCTTTGCTCTGTATGTAAGTAGGATCTTAGACTTTAGTATTTCTCTTAGGGATAGATAGAAATAGTAAGATTAGTCTAGCTGTTTTCTATACTTATGTAGGGTTACCACCTGTCCCACTCTGCAAGGGACAGTTCCTCTTTGGGCAGTTGTGTCCTGCAAAAAAATTGCAAAAATGACAAATGTCCTGAGATTTTAAGGCAAAATTATTTCCTACATTTTATGCAATAGTTGCATAAAACAGTTATTCTGTATCTGAAACACCTAAATGTTATAAGAAACATAATAAGCAACTAGAAATGCTGCAAAATAAGCTTTTATTTAGGGAATAAAGTGAAGTTCTGTCCTTTGTACTGGCTGTGAGTATATTGTGGCCTGCAAAATCTGATGTTTGTACCACAATTGTCCCACTTTGGGCATTTGAAAATGTGGCAACTCTATACTTATGTCATACTATCCTACAATATTATTTTAAAAGTTTCCTGTGATCTCTGAACTCTGTAATGTCATTGTGTTGAAGTAATAAGTATTGTCTTGTGTTTTTATTATTTATTATTAAATATTTTTAAACCTTTCAACTGTGGATGTTTTGTGTAGAGATAATTTAAGCTCTTAGAGTACATTGCATGTATTTGGTGATACTGTACCAGCCACTCCTAAATAGCCCTCAATTCTTAGTCACACTTACTATTTGGATAATAATATTGCACGGTATAATTGGACATCCTTTGGGAAGGGCCTTATAGTAGCTGATATTAGTGGTTGGTGGCAGTCTGTACTACCTTATAGTCTGGGCATCAAGAGGCCACAGCTGGAGAACCTGTGCCAGCCTTCCTCAGAAGTATCTGTGTGTTTGTATCTAAATAAAATCTTAAAGTATAAGTGTGCCAGCTACTTGGGCAGGGGCACAAAGCACTGGTTGGACAGAGACGGTGCTGGAGGTTTTAGCTTGACCACTAGGTTGAGATCTGGACCCTATAGCTGTGCCAATGGGGAGTCTTACTGGGGAGCTGGGGAGAAAGGGAGACACCAACCCCAGACTGACTATGATCCTTGTGTGCTCTTAAAGGAAATTGTATTTTACTGTGTGTGTACTTGTTATCCTCCCAATGTGCACGCCCATCACTGGTGTTAGTGGTGAGGATTGAGGCTCCTTGATTACTGGGCCAGTGTACAGGTGTCAAAGTTAACATTAGAACAAATGATGATAAAATATAGTATGGATAATACACATAAATTAGCATTACATAGTATACTTGAAAAATGTAAAATTTGGTTACATTATATGAATGATAATGAAAAACAGAATTTTCATAAACATTTTGAATATTTAATATTTATTATTCAAGGGAATATTACATTTAAAGGGGGGTCTCAATAAAATCCTATAAAACTATAGTTACGAATAACGAGATCTCCGTTGCTTATTTTAAAGCTGTCTCTCTATGTTAAACCCATTTAACATAGCGAGGCAGGTTTAAAAAAAAAGCAATGGAGAAAGCAAGATCTCAGTTGCTTTTTACTGTTTCACTATGTTAAATGGGTTTAACATAACGAAACAGCTTTAAAATAAGCAACGGACATCTCCGTTGCTTATTTTAAAGCTGTCTCGCTATGTTAAACCCATTTAACATAGCGAAACAGTAAAAAGCAATGGAGATCTTGCTTTCTCCGTGGCTTTTGGCCACAGCTCTGATGTACTGCTAGGCATGTGCAGTACATCGGAACTGCCGCAGATACCAGACAGCTGCGGAAGGGCAGCAAAGAGGCATTATACAATGCCATTATTTAAGAAAAGTAATTGTTTCTTTTCTTAAATAATGTCATAGTATAATAGCAATAACCCACTTCTGGGTGTGGGTAATGCGGGATTTACCCACAGTTGTCTTTGTTTGGCCCCTCGGGATTCACCCTTGGGATCAAACCATGCCAACCGTGGGTAAATCCCGTATTACCCACACCTAGGAGTGGGTTATTGCTATAATAATTTCTTTAAGGCAATATGAACAGATAAATGTGACTCCAGCAACATTTTTTTGTAAATGCACCAATACCTTTTGTTATAAGTAGTAACCAATATGGTGTGCTCTGGGGTATCCTAGCAGTTGCTAGAAAATTAATTACTAGAAAATAGAAATGTGATCCAATTCCATCATTTGCTGATTTAATATGATTGGGCACCGTTCTATGTAATAATGAAAAAGAAGTAAAGAAGTTAAGATCTGAGCAGATTGCAGATGTTGCTAGTTAAATATGTTGAAAAAAAGTTTGAAGTTCATTTTTTGATGGTTTGAAAAATGTCTATTGTTATGTAAAAAGGTTGAATCTTCCTTCCTCCT